>NC_084492.1:41385322-41388625 GCF_030035675.1 Rhineura floridana
GAAGTCCCTGAGCCCTTGATCTCGGAGTAGCAGCGAGTTGAAAAGCCGCGCAAGCGGTCCAGCTAGGAGCGCCACATAACATTGATAGAAGCGCCAGGGTAGCCCATCTGGCCCAGGGGCGGAACGCGCCCGCCCCCTGCCAATGGCTATCCGCACTTCCTCTGTCGTGACAGGGGCTTCTAACATCAGTCGTTGTTCTTTCGTTAGCCCCGGTCCCCAGCCAACCTGCGCCTCTACCCTATCAAGGAAGGTTTGAATCTCCTCTTCAGGAATGGGCTTTCGGGTAAATACCTTGTGCCAGTGACGCTCCATCACCGCCAGCATCCCCTCAGGAGTGCTCTGAATCACATCCTCTGGTGCATCACGAAGGCCTGTGCAGGACATCGGTGCAGCAGTGGTCGACGGTGCCAAGCGGGACCGTTCCCACTCTCCAGCCTCGACCATTGGGCCACGGCTGCGACAGACACGGTGCCGCTTAGCCCGTGTCCGTTCTCCCTGGTGAAAGGCTGAAATAGTCTCCTGTGCCTCAAGAAGTTCCTCCGGTTGAAAAGATATCCCCTCGTCACGCCACCGGTGGCAGCGTAGGAGGGTATAGACAGCATTTTGATAGCCACGCACCTCACGACGAGCTCCCCGTCGCGAGTGTTCGCGGCAGCGCTCCGACAATAGTCTTTTCAGACATTGCCAGCTGTCCCAGAGGTCCGGATCCAGGGGATCCCCAGCCTCAACCTGGGCGGCCCAGACAGCCACCATGCCTTCTAGTTGTTGGCGTAGTTCCTCACTGCTATCTAGGGTGGCTGGACGTAGCCGCCAGAGCGGGCGGCCTTGAGTCCCGACCTTTCTCATCGTTGCAGCTGGTTGGTTGCCAGCAAGACTGAATGTCACTACCAGCATAGCATGATCGGACCAGTCAGAGGCAAGGACGCGGCATCGCTCCACTTCCCACCCCGTCGGTGCCCATACGCGATCGACGCGGCTGGCCACCCGCGGATGGTGAAACGTGAAGCGCGCCGACACCCCCACTCCCCGAGCCACTCCGTATCGCTCGCCATCACTAAAGGGCTTGCCACGCCCGGGTGGGCAGAAGGCTAGTTCATTGGGTATCTGGAGCGCTGTATCCTTTAGGCCACGCTCTTTCAGGCCAGCTGCCAGCCTTCTCTCCTCCGCTGTCAGAGATGGCGGTTCTCTGCCCACTGGTACTGTGCGGTCTTCTGGGCGGGCTCGGTTATTAAAGTCTCCCGCTACCAGCAATTGGCGTCGCGTATGGCTCTGAAGGAAGAGGCGGGGCCATAAACGCCGCCGCCCCTCTCTCCCTGTCGGTGCGTAGACTCCGCAGAGGCGGTATGCGCCTCTCGGGGCCTCTAGCTCCCTTCCAGCCGTCGGCAGCAGAGCAAAATCCACAACTAGCAGCCGTCCAGGAACGGCTTCCAGGACCCTATCTACTCGCCAAGTTGAACCCGGGGGTGGTTCTCCGAAGAGTACTCCGACCCCCGACCGTTCTCCCGGCTCGTAGCTCCAGAAAGACGGGCCCACACTCCAGAGGCGTTGCGCGTGGCTACGCTCACGTTCGGAGGCGAACCATGTTTCCTGCAGAATGATGAGCTGTGACCCGAGCTGTTGAAGGGCTCCCAGAATCTCTGCGCGGCGCTCCCATGAACGGAGTCCACGCACGTTCCAGGTGAGGACTCGGAGTGACTCCATTAGAGTGACTCTGGACCCCCGCTCCTCTGCTCCTTATCAGCAGCCTCAGAGGAGGCCAATCTCTGCTTTCCTGCCCCCTCCTGCGCCCCAAGCGCAGCAGGTGCAGGCCTACTATTTGTTATGGTTGGTGGAATGTCGGTGACACCCACCGTAGCCACCCCCGGCAGCCACCGCGATGAGAGAGCATCTGGTGGCTCCGGGGGAGGCACAGCCGGTGCCCCCGGCAGTTCCACAGCCCGAATGGTCACCTCCTCTCCAGCTGGACTAGCAGTAGTATCCATTTGGATTACTTCAGCTGTAGGTTCTTGTGGGGTGTTCTCATCGATGGCATCCTCCTCTCGCTGAGAGTTGCCCTGCTCCCTGCTCCTCTCCTCTTTCGCTACCCGCTCGAGCTGATCCTCCACCGTCTGAATGCGCCAACGCCGTTCCGCGCAACGAGCGCGAACCGCCGTCAGCTCAGCCAGACGATCTTCAGTTGGTCGCTCGAGGCACCCTTCTCGGCAGTGCTCTTCCCGCTGCATCAGAATCTCCAGCTCGATTCGTTCGTCCGCCAAGGATCTGCGGAGCTCTTCCACAGACACCCCTTGAAGGGAACGCAATAGAACACGTGCCTTCTCCTCTTCTGATAGGCCTTTGCTGCGTTTGCCTGGGATACCTCCGGAGGTTCCACCTGGAGGGCTACGTGGGAGCGCAGCGCCAAATCCGGCCGCCTCCGAGACCTGCCTCTTGGCAGCACGGCGACGATTGTTCGTCATCCCTCCTTGTGCCACTCCTCTGCCTAGTATTCCCGTACCTATTGGTGGCCCGCATCTTTCAGGTTGCAGAGCGTTTGCTGTCCCCACCCTCCCGGCGGAGGCTCCCTGAGCACTCTCAGTAATCTTGTCCTGCTCCTCATTATCTACACTTCCTTCCAAAACTAGGAAGCGATTGCCTAGATGTAGTTGCAGTTGTGGGCGAGCTACCAAAGGCGACCTGCGACGTTGTCGCTGCGTTCCTCTCGCCGTCTCCCAGGGGCCCGCTTTGGCCCCTTCTTCAGGTTGACCATCTCCCCATCTGGCTTCCTGCGGTGGTGGTGGCGGTGCTGCCCGCCCCTCTCTATCTGCCTCATTATTCGCTGCCGGTGCCGATTCTTGGCGCTCTGCCGTTTGGGCCGCCCAGGCACGTCCTACCGCCTGCCGTAGGGAATCTTGGTACCCATCTGGGTCTTGCTGATTTAGCCATGCCTGTGGGCACCATCGGTACGCATGGCCTTCATTCCGACACAGGCTACAGGTGACCGGCCGTTGGCAGGCAGCCGTAGCGTGTCCCCGTACTCCGCATTTCGCACAGAGGGCCGATCGGCAGTCTCGGCGGCGGTGAGCGAAAGAGCCACAGAGAAAGCAGGCCGGGGGTTGACCACTATAGCGGGTCACTCCGCGGTCCGGACCCATAAAAAAGTACTTCGGCAGATGAAGTACCTGTCCTCCTTCTACACTCCTATGGAGGGCAACTACTGCTCGGTATTCACCAGTCCAAATGCCATACTCATCGATACGCCGCTCAGGGTCAAGGAGGACTGTGCAATGCCTCCGCAACCAGATCGCTACATCTTCAGGAGGAACC
>NC_084493.1:7500-20000 GCF_030035675.1 Rhineura floridana
CCTAACCCTAACCCTAACCCTAACCCTAACCCTAACCCTAACCCTAACCCTAACCCTAACCCTAACCCTAACCCTAACCCTAACCCTAACCCTAACCCTAACCCTAACCCTAACCCTAACCCTAACCCTAACCCTAACCCTAACCCTAACCCTAACCCTAACCCTAACCCTAACCCTAACCCTAACCCTAACCCTAACCCTAACCCTAACCCTAACCCTAACCCTAACCCTAACCCTAACCCTAACCCTAACCCTAACCCTAACCCTAACCCTAACCCTAACCCTAACCCTAACCCTAACCCTAACCCTAACCCTAACCCTAACCCTAACCCTAACCCTAACCCTAACCCTAACCCTAACCCTAACCCTAACCCTAACCCTAACCCTAACCCTAACCCTAACCCTAACCCTAACCCTAACCCTAACCCTAACCCTAACCCTAACCCTAACCCTAACCCTAACCCTAACCCTAACCCTAACCCTAACCCTAACCCTAACCCTAACCCTAACCCTAACCCTAACCCTAACCCTAACCCTAACCCTAACCCTAACCCTAACCCTAACCCTAACCCTAACCCTAACCCTAACCCTAACCCTAACCCTAACCCTAACCCTAACCCTAACCCTAACCCTAACCCTAACCCTAACCCTAACCCTAACCCTAACCCTAACCCTAACCCTAACCCTAACCCTAACCCTAACCCTAACCCTAACCCTAACCCTAACCCTAACCCTAACCCTAACCCTAACCCTAACCCTAACCCTAACCCTAACCCTAACCCTAACCCTAACCCTAACCCTAACCCTAACCCTAACCCTAACCCTAACCCTAACCCTAACCCTAACCCTAACCCTAACCCTAACCCTAACCCTAACCCTAACCCTAACCCTAACCCTAACCCTAACCCTAACCCTAACCCTAACCCTAACCCTAACCCTAACCCTAACCCTAACCCTAACCCTAACCCTAACCCTAACCCTAACCCTAACCCTAACCCTAACCCTAACCCTAACCCTAACCCTAACCCTAACCCTAACCCTAACCCTAACCCTAACCCTAACCCTAACCCTAACCCTAACCCTAACCCTAACCCTAACCCTAACCCTAACCCTAACCCTAACCCTAACCCTAACCCTAACCCTAACCCTAACCCTAACCCTAACCCTAACCCTAACCCTAACCCTAACCCTAACCCTAACCCTAACCCTAACCCTAACCCTAACCCTAACCCTAACCCTAACCCTAACCCTAACCCTAACCCTAACCCTAACCCTAACCCTAACCCTAACCCTAACCCTAACCCTAACCCTAACCCTAACCCTAACCCTAACCCTAACCCTAACCCTAACCCTAACCCTAACCCTAACCCTAACCCTAACCCTAACCCTAACCCTAACCCTAACCCTAACCCTAACCCTAACCCTAACCCTAACCCTAACCCTAACCCTAACCCTAACCCTAACCCTAACCCTAACCCTAACCCTAACCCTAACCCTAACCCTAACCCTAACCCTAACCCTAACCCTAACCCTAACCCTAACCCTAACCCTAACCCTAACCCTAACCCTAACCCTAACCCTAACCCTAACCCTAACCCTAACCCTAACCCTAACCCTAACCCTAACCCTAACCCTAACCCTAACCCTAACCCTAACCCTAACCCTAACCCTAACCCTAACCCTAACCCTAACCCTAACCCTAACCCTAACCCTAACCCTAACCCTAACCCTAACCCTAACCCTAACCCTAACCCTAACCCTAACCCTAACCCTAACCCTAACCCTAACCCTAACCCTAACCCTAACCCTAACCCTAACCCTAACCCTAACCCTAACCCTAACCCTAACCCTAACCCTAACCCTAACCCTAACCCTAACCCTAACCCTAACCCTAACCCTAACCCTAACCCTAACCCTAACCCTAACCCTAACCCTAACCCTAACCCTAACCCTAACCCTAACCCTAACCCTAACCCTAACCCTAACCCTAACCCTAACCCTAACCCTAACCCTAACCCTAACCCTAACCCTAACCCTAACCCTAACCCTAACCCTAACCCTAACCCTAACCCTAACCCTAACCCTAACCCTAACCCTAACCCTAACCCTAACCCTAACCCTAACCCTAACCCTAACCCTAACCCTAACCCTAACCCTAACCCTAACCCTAACCCTAACCCTAACCCTAACCCTAACCCTAACCCTAACCCTAACCCTAACCCTAACCCTAACCCTAACCCTAACCCTAACCCTAACCCTAACCCTAACCCTAACCCTAACCCTAACCCTAACCCTAACCCTAACCCTAACCCTAACCCTAACCCTAACCCTAACCCTAACCCTAACCCTAACCCTAACCCTAACCCTAACCCTAACCCTAACCCTAACCCTAACCCTAACCCTAACCCTAACCCTAACCCTAACCCTAACCCTAACCCTAACCCTAACCCTAACCCTAACCCTAACCCTAACCCTAACCCTAACCCTAACCCTAACCCTAACCCTAACCCTAACCCTAACCCTAACCCTAACCCTAACCCTAACCCTAACCCTAACCCTAACCCTAACCCTAACCCTAACCCTAACCCTAACCCTAACCCTAACCCTAACCCTAACCCTAACCCTAACCCTAACCCTAACCCTAACCCTAACCCTAACCCTAACCCTAACCCTAACCCTAACCCTAACCCTAACCCTAACCCTAACCCTAACCCTAACCCTAACCCTAACCCTAACCCTAACCCTAACCCTAACCCTAACCCTAACCCTAACCCTAACCCTAACCCTAACCCTAACCCTAACCCTAACCCTAACCCTAACCCTAACCCTAACCCTAACCCTAACCCTAACCCTAACCCTAACCCTAACCCTAACCCTAACCCTAACCCTAACCCTAACCCTAACCCTAACCCTAACCCTAACCCTAACCCTAACCCTAACCCTAACCCTAACCCTAACCCTAACCCTAACCCTAACCCTAACCCTAACCCTAACCCTAACCCTAACCCTACGGCGATTAGCAGGCTATGAACGGGGGCGGATGCCATCGGGGCGTTGGGCCTGCCTTTGGCCCTGGATGACGGACACCCCCCCACCTATTACTTGAACTATGGCCTATAAGCCTTCTGGCCCCATTCTTTTGGACTTTAGGTTTTGGTTTGTGGACTCTGACCTTCGGGTCCTGGACATTGTATGGACATTATATGATTTCCTGTATTTCCTGGATTTCCTGTGTTTCCTGTATATATTTCTGTATATATTTCTGTATTACTTGTTGTTGGTTTTATTATTATTATTGTTCTTGAATTTCTTACTGTTATTGGATTTGGATATTCAATATCAACTTCCGGATTCTGGACTTTGGACTGCTGCCTCTGGATCTTGGCTTCTGGACTGGACTTTGGCTCTTGGAATTTACATTCTGGTTTCTGGACTTGGACTTGGACTTGGATGCTGTTCCTGTGCTGAGTACTTTTGGGGGTACCTTGGGGAGTTAATGATGTTGTTGTTGCCTTTGGTTTCGGGTTTGTTGGTCTTCAGCCGTATATGTAATGGCTGAGTACCTTTTTTGTAGTATGGCTTATATCTAATAAAAAAATTTGATACCTAAAAAAAAAAAAAAAAATTTGATACCTAACCCTAACCCTAACCCTAACCCTAACCCTAACCCTAACCCTAACCCTAACCCTAACCCTAACCCTAACCCTAACCCTAACCCTAACCCTAACCCTAACCCTAACCCTAACCCTAACCCTAACCCTAACCCTAACCCTAACCCTAACCCTAACCCTAACCCTGTTTTCAACGAGGAAGGACGTGTTTTTCCAGAGCTCCTGCGAGTTTCTTGGGTGAGCGCGATTTACCCCCCTGGGGGGGACTGGACTTCTCCAAATTTAGTATCTTAACGTTCCTAAGACTGTGGGGATTCTTTTAAGACCACTTGAGGACCTGGGGGACTCTCGGGGGGGGAGCTATAGGGTTCCCCCCCAACGGGGCCTAATCAAGCCCAGCAGCCTTTAGCTGTAATTAGACCCACCAACACAGAAATGCTGGCTGCTACTGCAACAGCCACAGAGGATGAAGACTATATGGAACAGGAGGGAACCCCCTTTCCAAGGCCTATGCGAGCCCAGGAGGGTGTCCTACAGTCACCAGAAGATTTGAGACAAGAAGTAAAGGCCTGGGAGAACAAACAAACGAAGGCAGGAATTTCTGTAGGACTTGGGGAGCCTGCTGGTGCCCTATGTTTGAGAACCTCTGAAAACTACCTTCTTTCCCTTGTGGGGGGGGAAAAAGCAGGCCTAGCTATGTTGGAACAGTTTGAAAATCACCAGCAGCAGCAGGGTGTGGCTGAGGCCTCTAGAGAGGCCTGTTTGCCTGCAGCAGCTCTGCCTGCAGCACCTCTACTAGATACAAATGTAGCAAATGCTGACCTGAGCTGCAAACAGCTTGCAAAAGCTTGCCTGGAGCAAAATGCTCCTGAGCAAATGTGTATGGAGATAGGAGAGGAGTTGGTGGCTGCTACTGAGGCAGCTGAAACAGGAGCGGCAGCAGGGAGTGGGGGTGCTCTATTTGGGGATGGTGGTGCAATCCCCTCCATTAACCCTCTCCCTGCCTCGCAAGTCCCACCCATGTCCCTCCCCTCGACAGCTATTGTAGAAGCCTTTCTTGCTGCCTCTTTTGAATCACAAAGAGGGCAGCTGCAAGGAGAAGGAGAGAATGAGACTAGGAAAGGGGAGAACCCCTCTTCCCCCTGGGATCATCGAGGACACTCCCCGATGAATCCCCCCTTACTTCCCCCCTCCATGAGGACTGTAGAAGCTGTCTTTGCCAATCCTGCCTGGTCAGAGCCAGGAGGAAGTGAGAGGAGTGCAAGCACCCTAAATCTTTCTAAGAATATGATAAGTGCCACGGTGCACAAGGATGATGATCCAAAAGGGGGCAAACACACCCAGACTTCAGAGTGGAGAGCGCAGACATCTCCAAGAGAATTGCTTCAATCGGATTGGATCGCCCCAGCAGTCATGAAGGCGATGATAGAGTCCCAGAGCGAACCCTTAGTTTCTCCGACACCCCCTGGGCCACTTAGTAACCCTGCTAATGAGGTGTTGAGCCCCTCCCCTGTGTGGCTAAGGGAAATGGAAGAGGAACAATCCGGAGGGCACTCTGAAGAACTTTTTCCAGTGGAGCCCCTACGACCCTTATCAACTGCTAAAGACACAATAGTTGACTCGTGGGTACAGCCCCCCCCCTCAGAGTCAACACCTGAATCTGAACACGTGATGAATAGTGAGAAAGATGGGGTTGCAGAGGGGCGACCTGCCCCTCCCCCGGCCCCTAGAGATGTAATAGAGAATTTAGAGAGCTCACAAGCTTCAGTGAGCTCCAGTGCTGAGTACAACACAGCTGATAGGGCTGGAGACATTGCAAACGCAGGAGATGACACCGGGAGTCTAGACTATGAGATGGAAGACTATGGCCCAGATGGGCCACTACCGGCCATCGGGAGACGAAGGGAGGCTCGCATCCTAGATCGCTGGCAAACCAACCTGCAGTGTGACTGGGGGCGCTATGACACCTGGCTCCTGGCTGACCCGGGAAACCGCTTGGACATGCTCAAATTGTGGGGCTTCCTGGCTGCCCACCTTGCGGTCTTACCCGCACCTACGGGCCCATGCTTAGCCAAACTCAGTCGCGACAAAATCCTTGATTGGCTGGATCGAGCGCACCCTGTTGTACTTGCAGCACTACAAGGCAACATCCAAGGCACGATACAAACTCTGGCAATGCATAGATCAGTGACATTGGGTGTGGTGGAGCGGCTGCTTATAGGGCGCCGTGCACGCACATCCACACGAAGCCTACCGGACTGGCTGGAACCTGCTGCAATGGAGCGAATGGTCCAAGAACTAATTCGCATCTGGGAGGCGCCTACCTATGCCTCCCGCTGCCCCCTCATTTGGACTGAGACGGGCAGACCGACCTCTACTCCACGGCGTCAGGACTTTGTGGACTGGCTATGGCGCCTCGTTGGGCACCTGAAATTTTGGCAGCGGAATGCACGACAGCAGAAGGCTACTACCCAGGGACAAAGTCGAATGCTGACCACAGAGACGACGACGACAGCGATGGCCCCTCCGGCGAACCCTCCGGCGAATCCTTCGTCTGACAGAGCTGCGTCATTGGTGACTGGCACTTCTGGAACTGGACAACTCAGAGTGACAGCGGAGGAGCATAGTGGCAGAGCGGACAGTCGGGAGCGACGGACAGTGGTAACCGGGGTCGGGCGGCGATCGGCCGTACCCCCGGACCCAAACTTGGAAATGATGGCCCGGAATTCTTGCCAGGGGACTCCCCCGGAAGGGGGGCCCCCGCAAATGGGTGAGGAACAAGCGGGGAGCTATTCTCTTTCTCTTTCTCATTCTCTTTCTTTGCCTTTAAAACAACGTGTTCCTACTTCTCAGGAGAATGGTGGGCAGCGGGGAGGGAGAGTTGGGGAGGAGCTAATGGATGTGATGTGGGTGGAGGAACAAGGGCCAGTGGGAGGGATGAGGGGACTGGAGGAAGGGGTGGTTGGGGAGCCTCGGACTTCGCCACGGTTGCCCTCTCCTGCTCTGCCCTCTCCCCCCTTACAGTGTGCTGATACTCGGAATGCGGATCTCGCATCTGTGATTACATCTCAGAACTCAACCAATGAACACTTACCCAAGAAACCACGTCAAAAATACCCACAAAAGCAAGGACATCCACAACAGCCTTTCTCGACTGCAGATCCTCGCCTCCCTTTGCCATCGCAACAACAACAGCAACAATTGGTAGAGGTTGGTACCCAAGGACATCAGAATCCCCAGACTGTACTGCGAGCCGCGGACAGTGCCTTTAAAACCCCTGGCCCTCTATCAATAACCTCAGATAGAGACGTAGGTACCAATCCATCTGGAACCTGTATCGAACCATCGCCTAGCACTGCTTTAAATATCGGTCCTTGCCACGAGATTGGGGAGGGAGAACCATCAATAGGCATAGGAGGGCCTTCATCAGGAAGGGAGGCAAGAGTCACGATGCAAGGATTGGGAATGCGACAGGAGGTGGGAGGTGATTCAGTGGCAACTGATGCCCAGAAGGAAGTTCATGAGGGCAGCGGGAGGCCATCGCCTGGAATGGGAAACACAGCGGTCCGGGAGGAGGTGCCTCGGAAGGGTCCTGGAACTCCTTTACAACGCCGGCGAACTCTCAGTAGGGGGGAGGGGCAATGCCCATCACAGCCGCAGAGGCAAACTGCTGGGGAGCCAAGCTCGTTACCTAGAGAGGAAGAGGGGCGGCCTACTGCAAGTGGATCGGTGGGCCCACCCTCGGCAGATAGAGCAGCCAATAACACCGGTCAGAGAGCGCCAGAACCCGGTCGCACCTATGCAGCTGCGGCTGGTGGAGGAGCTCGAGCGATGCCGAGAGCTATAGGGGGGGGTGTCGGTGGCTCCACCCGCGGCACGGCGTCAGGTTCGAAATTTGGGTTTGGATTCGATCTGGAAGCGGAGATCCTTGAAGATGCCCGCTTTTTGGACGAATTCTATAGCAGGGTAACACGACACCCCGACCCCAGAGAGCGCTACGTAGTCCGTCTGCGCTACCGGGGGCCCGATCCCGCCCGTCTGACACGGGAATATGTGATCGAACAGGTGCTCCTCGGCCGCCTGGGGATGCAAAGGGATCAGTTTCTAGCGGTCATTACCCCCCCCGGACTGACGGAGGTTGATGTCTGTTTCGCCTCTGAACGCGCGTACCAAGCCTTCTGGGATCGTTGGCGGACATCCCGCCGGCTTGGTAACCGCTGTTTTGAAGACTTTGATGTCGTTCCACTCTTTCGGGGCGAAAATAAGGTGGTGAACATTGGGTTTCGCACCACTGGGGTTCCTCCTGAAGATGTAGCGATCTGGTTGCGGAGGCATTGCACAGTCCTCCTTGACCCTGAGCGGCGTATCGATGAGTATGGCATTTGGACTGGTGAATACCGAGCAGTAGTTGCCCTCCATAGGAGTGTAGAAGGAGGACAGGTACTTCATCTGCCGAAGTACTTTTTTATGGGTCCGGACCGCGGAGTGACCCGCTATAGTGGTCAACCCCCGGCCTGCTTTCTCTGTGGCTCTTTCGCTCACCGCCGCCGAGACTGCCGATCGGCCCTCTGTGCGAAATGCGGAGTACGGGGACACGCTACGGCTGCCTGCCAACGGCCGGTCACCTGTAGCCTGTGTCGGAATGAAGGCCATGCATACCGATGGTGCCCACAGGCATGGCTAAATCAGCAAGACCCAGATGGGTACCAAGATTCCCTACGGCAGGCGGTAGGACGTGCCTGGGCGGCCCAAACGGCAGAGCGCCAAGAATCGGCACCGGCAGCGAATAATGAGGCAGATAGAGAGGGGCGGGCAGCACCGCCACCACCACCGCAGGAAGCCAGATGGGGAGATGGTCAACCTGAAGAAGGGGCCAAAGCGGGCCCCTGGGAGACGGCGAGAGGAACGCAGCGACAACGTCGCAGGTCGCCTTTGGTAGCTCGCCCACAACTGCAACTACATCTAGGCAATCGCTTCCTAGTTTTGGAAGGAAGTGTAGATAATGAGGAGCAGGACAAGATTACTGAGAGTGCTCAGGGAGCCTCCGCCGGGAGGGTGGGGACAGCAAACGCTCTGCAACCTGAAAGATGCGGGCCACCAATAGGTACGGGAATACTAGGCAGAGGAGTGGCGCAAGGAGGGATGACGAACAATCGTCGCCGTGCTGCCAAGAGGCAGGTCTCGGAGGCGGCCGGATTTGGCGCTGCGCTCCCACGTAGCCCTCCAGGTGGAACCTCCGGAGGTATCCCAGGCAAACGCAGCAAAGGCCTATCAGAAGAGGAGAAGGCACGTGTTCTATTGCGTTCCCTTCAAGGGGTGTCTGTGGAAGAGCTCCGCAGATCCTTGGCGGACGAACGAATCGAGCTGGAGATTCTGATGCAGCGGGAAGAGCACTGCCGAGAAGGGTGCCTCGAGCGACCAACTGAAGATCGTCTGGCTGAGCTGACGGCGGTTCGCGCTCGTTGCGCGGAGCGGCGTTGGCGCATTCAGACGGTGGAGGATCAGCTCGAGCGGGTAGCGAAAGAGGAGAGGAGCAGGGAGCAGGGCAACTCTCAGCGAGAGGAGGATGCCATCGATGAGAACACCCCACAAGAACCTACAGCTGAAGTAATCCAAATGGATACTACTGCTAGTCCAGCTGGAGAGGAGGTGACCATTCGGGCTGTGGAACTGCCGGGGGCACCGGCTGTGCCTCCCCCGGAGCCACCAGATGCTCTCTCATCGCGGTGGCTGCCGGGGGTGGCTACGGTGGGTGTCACCGACATTCCACCAACCATAACAAATAGTAGGCCTGCACCTGCTGCGCTTGGGGCGCAGGAGGGGGCAGGAAAGCAGAGATTGGCCTCCTCTGAGGCTGCTGATAAGGAGCAGAGGAGCGGGGGTCCAGAGTCACTCTAATGGAGTCACTCCGAGTCCTCACCTGGAACGTGCGTGGACTCCGTTCATGGGAGCGCCGCGCAGAGATTCTGGGAGCCCTTCAACAGCTTGGGTCACAGCTCATCATTCTGCAGGAAACATGGTTCGCCTCCGAACGTGAGCGTAGCCACGCGCAACGCCTCTGGAGTGTGGGCCCGTCTTTCTGGAGCTACGAGCCGGGAGAACGGTCGGGGGTCGGAGTACTCTTCGGAGAACCACCCCCGGGTTCAACTTGGCGAGTAGATAGGGTACTGGAAGCCGTTCCTGGACGGCTGCTAGTTGTGGATTTTGCTCTGCTGCCAACGGCTGGAAGGGAGCTAGAGGCCCCGAGAGGCGCATACCGCCTCTGCGGAGTCTACGCACCGACAGGGAGAGAGGGGCGGCGGCGTTTATGGCCCCGCCTCTTCCTTCAGAGCCATACGCGACGCCAATTGCTGGTAGCGGGAGACTTTAATAACCGAGCCCGCCCAGAAGACCGCACAGTACCAGTGGGCAGAGAACCGCCGTCTCTGACAGCGGAGGAGAGAAGGCTGGCAGCTGGCCTGAAAGAGCGTGGCCTAAAGGATACAGCGCTCCAGATACCCAATGAACTAGCCTTCTGCCCACCCGGGCGTGGCAAGCCCTTTAGTGATGGCGAGCGATACGGAGTGGCTCGGGGAGTGGGGGTGTCGGCGCGCTTCACGTTTCACCATCCGCGGGTGGCCAGCCGCGTCGATCGCGTATGGGCACCGACGGGGTGGGAAGTGGAGCGATGCCGCGTCCTTGCCTCTGACTGGTCCGATCATGCTATGCTGGTAGTGACATTCAGTCTTGCTGGCAACCAACCAGCTGCAACGATGAGAAAGGTCGGGACTCGAGGCCGCCCGCTCTGGCGGCTACGTCCAGCCACCCTAGATAGCAGTGAGGAACTACGCCAACAACTAGAAGGCATGGTGGCTGTCTGGGCCGCCCAGGTTGAGGCTGGGGATCCCCTGGATCCGGACCTCTGGGACAGCTGGCAATGTCTGAAAAGACTATTGTCGGAGCGCTGCCGCGAACACTCGCGACGGGGAGCTCGTCGTGAGGTGCGTGGCTATCAAAATGCTGTCTATACCCTCCTACGCTGCCACCGGTGGCGTGACGAGGGGATATCTTTTCAACCGGAGGAACTTCTTGAGGCACAGGAGACTATTTCAGCCTTTCACCAGGGAGAACGGACACGGGCTAAGCGGCACCGTGTCTGTCGCAGCCGTGGCCCAATGGTCGAGGCTGGAGAGTGGGAACGGTCCCGCTTGGCACCGTCGACCACTGCTGCACCGATGTCCTGCACAGGCCTTCGTGATGCACCAGAGGATGTGATTCAGAGCACTCCTGAGGGGATGCTGGCGGTGATGGAGCGTCACTGGCACAAGGTATTTACCCGAAAGCCCATTCCTGAAGAGGAGATTCAAACCTTCCTTGATAGGGTAGAGGCGCAGGTTGGCTGGGGACCGGGGCTAACGAAAGAACAACGACTGATGTTAGAAGCCCCTGTCACGACAGAGGAGGTGCAGATAGCCATTGGCAGGGGGCGGGCGCGTTCCGCCCCTGGGCCAGATGGGCTACCCTGGCGCTTCTATCAATGTTATGTGGCGCTCCTAGCCGGACCGCTTGCGCGGCTTTTCAACTCGCTGCTACTCCGAGATCAAGGGCTCAGGGACTTCTCACAGGCGCTGTTAATCTTCTTTCCGAAAAAAGGGGACCTCTCCCTCCCTGTCAACTGGCGGCCCATTGCCCTTGCTAATGTAGACAATCGCATCCTGGCTAGAGTTCTTAACACCCGTCTGGCGAATGTTGCTGACCGTCTGGTACGCCCATGTCAGACCAGTGCAGTCCCGGGCCGGCGAATGACAGACTCGTTGTGCCTCTTGCGAGAGGTGTTTGCCACCACAGCAAGGGCGCCGGGGCTGGGGGGTGAAACAGAAGAAAGAGCGAAGAGTGTCACGAGTCGCGGTGGCGGAGAGGGCCTTTTCCTGCTCCAACTGGATCAGGAGAAGGCCTTTGATAACATCCACCACGACTACCTTTGGGAGACGCTCCACCGAAAAGGGATCCCTACTCGCTTTGTCTCCCATCTGCAGTGGCTCTACCGAGAGGCAACCGTAATCCCGCAACTGAATGGTTGGCGGGGGGTGGCAATACCGGTCTGCTCAGGAGTGCGACAAGGGTGCCCGCTAAGTGCGCTCCTTTATGTGCTGGCCCTTGACCCCGCTTTAGCACTGGTCGAAGCATCAGGGTTGGTGGGCTTCTCGGCACAACCGCCAGTACCCCGCCCACTGTTAAGGGAAGAGTGCCCAGGGACGGTGTCAGGGTCGACACAAGAGCCGCTGCAAGAAAGACCAACAGAAACTACAGCGGCTTGGGTGGGACTGGTGGCGCATGCGGACGATGTCACCGTCCTCATTCGGAACCGCACTGAAGTGAATGGTGTTCTAGAGGCCCTTCGTGCCTATGGGTGTGGCTCAGGTGCTAAGGTCAACCTGCACAAGAGCTTCGCCGTAGGGTGGACCTGTGAGGGAGCCGGTGAGCCACCTGACCTGACCGTGCAGCCTCTGACGGCCATTCTAGCGGATGAAGTGGGAGAGGTGACCGAGGGACCGAAAGAGTTGCCGGCCAGAGTGGAGACGGTGGTGGAGGATGTCTCTATATTGGGAGTTAGATACTCACTGGCTCACGGGGGCAACGGCTTTCGAGAGTGGGAGCGCTGGGTGCAGGCCGTCGATGCTCGATTGGAACTGTGGCGGCACTGGCGATTAGGCATCTTCCAAAAAGTCATCTTCCTAAAGACCTACCTGTACCCTATCGCCATGGCCCTAGCTAGAGTTTACCCTATCCCGGAAATTCTGCTCCGGCGAGTAGATCGCTTGGTGCTTCGCTTTCTCTGGGGGACAGTCCATTTCCCTCAGAGCCGAGCGGTAGCCTCCCGCCCGCACGAACAAGGCGGCCTGGCGCTCC